>NC_089837.1:381911780-381946780 GCF_035609145.1 Eleutherodactylus coqui | reverse complement strand
TGCTTGATTTGTTTTTTTGAGAATGAGTGAGTGTAAGGGCTCCTGCCCACAGACTGATAATTACTGCAGAATCTGCGGCAGGCGTCCGTACCGCGGTTCCACAGCAAATAGCGCCCATAGCATGCTATGGGAAATTGATTTTTCCTGCACACTTGCGGAAACCAATTGTGGTTTCTGCAACCGGAGGAAAAGCCACAGCATGCTCCATTTTTTTCCGCGGATTCTGCAAGGACTGCCTCAATTGAAGTCAATGAAAGCCGTCCGATCCGCAGCCATTCCGCAATGTAAACTACTGCTGACTTTACACTGGAGCGGTGCAAGGAGAAACATGGAAACAACTTGGACTCACCTAGTCAGAGGCCAGACCTCCATCCAATGGAGGATCTGTGACATGACTTGCAGGCTGCTGGACACCTAACACAACTCATCTAACTTGAAGGAGCTGGAGCAGTGTTTCCTTGAAGAATACCCCAAAATCCCCATATCTAAGCTAACAGAGTCAGACAGCTATTGGAGACATACCCCAGGAGACTGCCATCTCTAAGCCAAAAGCTGGCTTCACAAAGTATTGTCTTACAGCGGTGAATACTTCAGTGCACATGAACGCTATTCTATGCCTGAATTTTGTGTCACAGTTACAAAAAAAAATTTGCATGTTGTGAAAATCAAATTAATTTTAAAGGGGTTGTCCCGCGCCGAAACGGGGTTTTTTTTTCCAACCCCCCCCCCCCCCCCCCCCCCCCCGTTCGGCGCGAGACAACCCCGATGCAGGGGTTAAAAAAGAACACCGGAGAGTGCTTACCTGAATCCCCGTGCTCCGGTGACTTCTTACTTACCTGCTGAAGATGGCCGCCGGGATCTTCACCCTCGGTGGACCGCAGGGCTTCTGTGCGGTCCATTGCCGATTCCAGCCTCCTGATTGGCTGGAATCGGCACGTGACGGGGCGGAGCTACAAGGAGCCGGCATCCAGCACGAGCGGCCCCATTGAGGAAAGAAGAAGACCCGGACTGCGCAAGCGCGGCTAATTTGGCCATTAGACGGCGAAAATTAGTCGGCTCCATGGAAACGAGGACGCTAGCAACGGAGCAGGTAAGTGAAAAACTTCTTATAACTTCCGTATGGCTCATAATTAATGCACGATGTACATTACAAAGTGCATTAATATGGCCATACAGAAGTGTATAGACCCACTTGCTGCCGCGGGACAACCCCTTTAAGAGCTCATTCACATGGGCATGTATATGCTCTGTATTACACGTGTGATACAGAGTGCTAAATCTCCATTGACTAGAATTGGGGTATTCGGACCTGTGTTTTTCGCTCTCATTAAAAAGCGCACAGCATTCCCTATGGTGGTTCGTATTATGCAAAGGGAATGAGTAAATAAGCAGTGAACTTGCATGATATATGTATATTCACTGCATATTTGTGCATGAAACCGGCAGACCTGTTGTGTTGTGTTGTTGTTTTTTTTTGCGGGAGTAAAAAAAGCAAGGAGGGTCAATACAAAAACGCTGCATACTTACAGACCAAAAACTGCATACGCCTGTGTGAATTAGCCCTAATGCAGGTCCCATCAAATGCATCAAAACAGGAAAAACACCCCAAAGTGGGTGAATCCTTTCACAAGGCACCGTATATTAGCTGGCAGGTCTGCATTTCTCTAGATTCAGGTCTCTTCTTCTGATGCACTCTGGGCATTCTTAGGCAGCCACTACTACTGAAGAGCCCTGCTCTCCTGTCTGCACGTGCCTCAGCCCTGCGGTCACATGGGACTTGTATCTGAGCCGCAGCAGATGGTATCAGATGGTATTCAGGGGCTAAAAATAAAGCCAATGGTTTCATTTAACATAAATGCATGTTCATTGAAATTACTGAGCAGTTTAACAGGTAAAAGGCTACATTTCCAGTAAATTCAATTGTTACTTTGTATAACATTCTGTAATATTGCGTTTATCATACTTATGCTAAATGTTTAGTTTTTTTTTCACCATTTCTCCATTTTAAGGTTCAACTACTAACTTCACCTTAAGGCAGTCTGAGCATGTTTTACACTGGGCTCACACAGCCGTAAGCGGAGTCCACTTGCGGAGGTGGGCAGCTGTAAAACTGGTTGTGATCATGGTGGCGAAATTTTTTTTTATGCAACTAAGGCTTATTTTAGGGGTTTTACAGTAGGATTTCCTACTGTAAAAGTTGCATCGCATGAGAAATGGGTTTTCATGCGATGCAACAAAAAGGAAGGCTCTGTAGAGAAACATAGGCTACAAAACATCACAAGTTGCAGGCTTATCTAGCAAACCGCGTTTTTGTTTTTTTTGTCTCGCAATGTGTCACATGCTACAAAACATCACTGTGAAGAAACCCATAGGAAAGCATGGGATTCACATACATGTGATTTGTAGCACTGTCGCATCGTGAGAAAATGACGATTTTGTTGCCCGTGTGAAACAGGACTGAAGCTGTGGACCCCTGTGATAAGTGCTGGAGTCCGAGTCCTCAGGGCAACACTTGCAGGGGTGGCAGAGTGTTGTTTTCATGGGAGCTCCAAGCCTCATAGTAGATTATAAATAATAATCTTTATTTGTATAGCGCCAATTTATTCCGCAGCGCTTAGATTATCAGTCCTATTAGGCTAGGTTTACACTGGGCTGATTTGCCACGGAAATTCCATGCAGAATTTCGCCGCAGCAAATCCACCTGCGTCGCTATTCCCGGTATTGGCTAGCCATGTGGACGAGATTTGTAAAAAATCTTGTCCACACAGGACGGCCAATCTGTCGCGGCAAAGCCAGCATTAGCCAGCGCTGTGGCGCGGATTCCCTGGGCGCAACATGTCTTTTTTTTTTTTTTTTTCCCCCATTGCGGCCACCCTCCTTTCTATGGGAGCATTGGCTGCAACAGGCAAAAATGCATCCAAGCCGCTCCAAAACAGCTAAATGCCGCGGGTTTTGAAGCTGTGCTTTCCTGGCGAAAATCCTGCGTTTTTTCGCTATGGCGAGATTTCCAGCGAGATTCCGCCCAATGTTAACCCAGCCTTACTGTTTGAAAAGGTAATAAAAACTGACTTCTGATTGGCTGGTATGAAAACTCAAGGTAAAAATCTAAATAAAAAATGTGGAAATTACCGTTGTAAAGACATTAAAACCTGCATGTATGACCCTATTCAGATCCAGTTTCAGAATCAGAAACTGGGGTCATAGTTTTCTCCTATGTGCGATCTAATGCTCCTTTTACACGGGACGATAGTTGTCTATACGACTGCACAAGCGCTGATGTCACCGCTAAGGTCGGGCAGAGCGTTTAGACAGACTTATTGTGGGCTTCTTGCTCAGCGCTTCACCTTCTAAGTAAAGTGCTGAGCGGGGAGTGTCTACACGTGGCAAGAAATCAGCAATTCACCGATTTGTTAGTTTTTTCGCTGACTGAAAGTCAGCCATAACAACAAGTGAACATTTGTTGCGATTGTTTTGCATTTAGGCCGGCTGCACACTACCGTATCAGATCCCGCATCAGAACCCGACCCTGTGCCCAGCTGAATTTTGAGCGATAATCGTTGCGTGTAAATGGGCCATGAGGATTTGGCTGATGATGCATAATGATAAAATTCCCAAGGCTCCCTATTTTGTTATATTAATCAAATCTGCATTGATCTGTAGTGTAGATCACTTTTTCTTCCCAGGGAAAAAACCCTATAGTTTACCAACTTAATACATGTTACTTTTTACTTAGACATCTCTGTGGGAAAGTATCAAAGACGAATTCAAGCCAAAACTCAAAACTACTTGAATTGTTATGCGGTTGATGGATTACGTACTCTGTGTATAGCAAAACGAGTAAGTATGGTTTTGGGGGTTTTTCCTCATTCTGTGAAGACATTATTGATTTGTGTTTAACTAAAGGAATGTATAGTCAGAAAATGGCCTGGTGTCCAAGTTTTTCTGTTGAATGTATTTTCCATTTCCATGTCCTTATTATCCCTATTTAGCATCCATCCCAAACCTTCCAGCTTCACACTGGCCATCTGGCTGACTGCAGAATGTTTGTCCATCACTTGTCAAACAGCCAGCTAAAATGTTGTCACATCATGTATGCGATTACCCACCTGCTACCATTAATGATATGCCTGAGGCTAGGCACACTGCAACGGTGAGCTGCACCCGCGGACAGCACATGGTCCACAGTCAGTGTGCTGCCCAATATGCACAGCACATTCACATGCACTGGCAGCTTCTATGTCACATCCGTCAAACAGACAATGATGGCACATGCCAGGAGGTTTTTTCACACGGACCATGTGCATGGCCTCCTAGATTATAATGGGGCCATATGCTGTCTGTGGAATTACACTACATGGCTCCAAAGTACTTGAGTTTCATAACATCATATAGTAAAAGGAACCACCGATAAAGTGCCACCTTTATCCCCTCACCCCTCACCACCACCAATGCTGGGCACATCCTCAAATTACCACAGCCATTCCACAGTACACGGCCAGCCACATTTAAACCTTCATAGGATAGGAGAACACGTAGCGGAAATACTGCATTTTTGCATGAAAAATCACAACAAAATCTTCATTATTAGGGCGCCCACCCACTGGCGTTTGCGATTTCCGTGCGTGAAAAACGCCGCGTTTTCCGCACGTTTTTCGCGGCATTTTCGCGCCTTTTCCGTTAATTTCCATTGACATTCATGGGTGCATTAAGAGAAAAATAAGGACACATATGCAACTGACAGTTCCTATGTTAAAAATTGCAACGGACCGAAAAAAAAAACGCCAGTGGACAGGAACACATTCTATACTAATTGCTCTTGAGAAAAAACGCAAAGGAAAAAAAATCGCCAGTGGGTGGGCGCCCTTAGTGCGGATTTTGACACTGATTTGGCTGCAGAGTCATAGCTGAATTTAGGTTTTACGGCTACCTCTATGACCTAACAAGAGCAAGTAAAGGCACTTACAAATCGCTGCTCACAACCGCAACTGAATATCACCATCTTTTCCCTAATGATAGGCAGCTCACTTCCTCATTACCTAACCAGCTGGGATGTTCAATAGCATTTGCCAGCTGCGGGCAGCGAGCGTGGCCTCTTGGTGCGGGCAGCGAGCGTGGCCTCTTGGTGCGGGCAGCGAGCGTGGCCTCTTGGTGCGGGCAGCGAGCGTGGCCTCTTGGTGCGGGCAGCGAGCGTGGCCTCTTGGTGCGGGCAGCGAGCGTGGCCTCTTGGTGCGAGTGTGGCGTCGTGGTGCGGGCAGCGAGCGCGGCCTCTTGGTGCGAGCGTGGCGTCGTGGTGCGGGCAGCGAGCGTGGCCTCTTGGTGCGGGCAGCGAGTGACGATTTAGAAGTGTCTTTTACCTGCTCCTGTTAGGTCCTAGCGGTAGTTCAAATGCTGAAATCAATCTGTGGGTCCACAGCTAAATCAACGGCGTGGATTTTGATGTGGAAATGCTGTGGATTTTCTTTGGAAACCCCGCAGCATTTCGACTACACGTGAACATAGCCTTACAGCGCGGGCCGTAGTACAGTAGTTCTGCTAATCTCTGTATAGTGACTGCATTGCACATTGCATCTTCTCCGTCTGATGTTCTATGTGTCACTTCTATCTTGTACTGCTTCTGCATGGTCTGGGGATTCCTTGCACACATATGCAGGCATACTGCCCATTCTACCTTATCTCTCTCCCATTGAGGGTGATTGCTCCATGCATTATCCACCAGCTAGGCACGGCTCCTATTAGAAATCCCCTGGCAGGACTTCCTATAAAACATGGCTGGTTATCTGATTTAGTGCCCACATTATTTCCGCCGAAGGTGTATTTATCTCCTTATCTTGTATATATGTGGTTACTTGAGAGTTTACAAAAATAGTTTGTCAGAAAAATGTTCCATCTGCGTTTGAATAGAATGGCCTTGTGTAGATAGCCGAGCATAAACATGTTGTTAATCCATCTTGGTGTCATCCCGCTCTGTTCTGTCGCAGCACAGACTATATATTACACAAGGGCAGTTTACTTGGGAGATTATAGGCCATAAATAAAGCACATTTTAAATTACTTTCTCTTCCAGGTTCTCAGTAAGGAAGAGTATGCCTGTTGGTTGAAATTTCATTTACAAGCCGAATCCTCATTAGAGAATCGTGAACAGCTACTGTTTCAATCTGCAGTCCGCCTGGAAACCAATCTGCATCTGCTGGGTAATTTTATTCCGTTTTCCTTAATATAAGAGTAGGCGGGGCTGTTATTTTATTGCTGTGCCGATACATTCTCACTGCTGTAACCAGTGATATCCAGAAAACCATTTAAAACAAAACTTGAACTTGAATTTCATAATCTCGTCAATAGTCCGTTACCATTTTATGTGTATGTTAAATGGATTGTGATGTATATTTGTTGTGAAATATACAACACTGTGCAAATGTTTTAGGCAAGTGTGGAAAGATGCTGCAAAGTAAGAAGGCTTTCAAAACTAGAAGTGCTAATAGCACTTCAAAGTGAATGAACAAAAGAGAAGTCAAAATTAAATCTAGATTTTGTGTCCCCACCCTTTGCCTTCCAAACATCATGAAATCTTCTAGGTATACTTGCACACCGTTTTCTAAAGAACTCTGTAGGTAGGTTGTTCCAAACCTCTAACCCCAGATCTTCTGTGGATGTAGCTTGCTCAAATACATCTGTGTCTCTTCATTGAATCCCAGACAGACTGGATGATGTTAAGCCCAAGCCTCTGTGGAAGTCCTGTCATGTCACTTCCAGGACTCCTTGTTCTACTTTACACTGAAGATAAGTTGTTAATGACATTGGCTTTATGTTTGTAGTCGTTGTCCTGCTGCAGAATAAATTTGGAGCTAATCTGATTATCCGTTTTTGAAAAAACTTTTCTTGCAGCAATTTTTTCACACTTGCCTAAAACTTTTGCACAGTGCTATAGAAGACTGCATCCAAATTGTGACCAAAGTGGACCCAGGAATTTGCAAATATCTACTAGAATTTTCATTCTTGTTGCCATTTGCAACTAGCCCTGCCACTGCTCTGTACCTGAAGGTTGTCTGCGTACGGAAGCTGCTGCCTCCTTCCCACAGCTTGCAGTCTCTCCATCGCCCTGGCCTGGCTACTTCCATCTTCCACCCTATAGATAATGTGCGGTTCAGGAGTGTGGGAGCAGATGTCTCATGATGAAGAACACACTGAGCACCGCAGACCCTCTGTCTTCAGGCTGAGAGGGGATGCTGGACCTTCACATCATATGGTCAGGACAGTGTGAGTGCTGCGGTGTCAGAGAGCCCGGTGATGACGACACGTGACCGCGTTGTATGAGACTCCTTATACTGGATTATATTAGCTTGCGGATCTTTTCACATGTCTCTGTGATAGTTGTAATATTTGTCCCTGGTGTCTGGAATGTCACCACATCTGGAACCTGGGGCCACAAAGGACAGGGGGGCCATTATATACCTGATTCATAGGGGGGACAGAGAGGATATATAACTGGTCTGACGCACAGGAGTAGCGTGCCGTGCGGCAAAACAGCATTCGCTTTTAACTCAAATTGTCATGGTTTTTATTTATTTTTTTAAATCAAAACAAATTTTGAGTTTTTGCACTGAAATAAAACACACAAAAACAAACAGCACTGGTGGCACATAAACCAAGAAAAAACACCACCCCCGCATACACACCTATATTATGTCTGCTGGTTCTTGACATGTAGGACATGTAACTTCTTCATGGACCCCGCCATTTTAGCTAACAGGGAGTTCTTAAGGCTCTCTGTAATAAAACCAGTTGCAAGCGTTGATGTCTCCTACTATGAGATAGGCCTGGCACTGCTCCCAGCACATCTGACCATTGTTCCTCTGCAATATCTCCAACATCTGCCACCCATTTGTCTTTTAACCGGCTAAGAGGAGCTTTTAGAATTTTTCGAATTCTTATTTGATAGAATACTGGTATCCGTTTATGGGATGTTTCGGCGTTCAGAATACAATCCACCATCGCCAGTGACGACATTTCCAGCATATTGGAATAAGGAAATAGTGACTGGCAGCATTCAGCAATGTAGAAAAATACAAGATTTATTTCCCCATTTCCAGCATATTATGACATGCTTAACATTGCAAAGCGAGAAACAATTGTAAATAACTCTACAAAGTGGTCATAGACAGCGTAATTTCCTCTTGTAGCTGTTAAAAGGAGTGCCCCATTTTCCCCTCATAACACTAAAAAATGTATTGTACACCCTTACCCTTACACGTGCCACAACTCAAGACCTTCCAACATAAGTGATTCTCCCATATACAGAATATCCCAAATAGGCATTTATGTTGTACAACCTGTAAGCGCAAAGAGTTCCCGAAATTTCCACCAGACTTTATGAATCAATAGCATTATAGGGGCTTCTATCTGACAGAGGTTAAAGGGGTTGTCCCAAATGTAAGACCTCTGGACTCTTCCCCACACATTGAGGAAACAAACGTTGATATCCTCTCCACTCCCCGCTACTGCTCTGTCCCATGCCGTCGTTCAGTGGACAGCTCCAGCTCAGAGAGCGCGGCATCATGTTAGGTCTCCGCACCCCCTTGGCCTCTGTTGGAACGTATTCCTTGCTTTGGCCATCTCCGAACACCCCAAGCTTAGTGCAGCAAGATCCTCCAGGTAAAGCTTGATCTACAGCATCAATGCCACAGATCCTTCTGCTGGGTATACAAGATAATTGGATATATAAGCAGCGAAGCTCCAAGACCAGCATCTGCTCACATGCTCTGTTAAGCCATTCTCCAAGTATTCCGGGCATGAGTAGTAAAGCAAGGTATATTCCCAGGATGAAGACTCTCTTCCCTGCGCATGTCTACACGTTTTTGATTAGGCAGGGAGATGTCAGTCAGCCTTGTAAAGGCAGGTTAGAGACCCCACTGCCTGAAATTTCAACCAGAATTGGCACACATGAAGTTCAATTTATATGTAATGCAGCAGTGTAGATTTAGAGGTGCATGATTATAACCCTGTTCCCTTTCGGTATATGGCCACGTTGGTGGTTTGGGGGCCTAAAAACTCTTTGACAGCCAGCTGCTCACTTAACAGGGAAGCTATCTGCTGTAGTAAGCAGAAAAATACATTTATATTTAAAAAATATGAATAATCTATATTTATGGCGATTCTCATTTTTCAGTTTAGGAGACAATGGTTACTTGGTCTTTTAAAATCCGGAGCCCTGTTGTATAAAGGCAAAATATAAGCATGACAATCCTCACATAAAAGCAATCCTGTTTGCGCATATCACTGTTAAAGTTGGTCCCATGTAGTTTTCTATCAGAAACAAAATCGGGCCTTGTAGAAATGCTGCAGAAAATGCTGATAGTGCTCAAAGTGTACCTGCACTTTCAGATGACATTTCAGAATAAACTGCCATATGTGTTCATGAGGAATGACCCTATATCTGGTCATTATATGACTTTAATTTTCAGTTCCCTCTGAGCTCGTGAGAGAAGCCTGCTGCTGTGATATCTTCCAATCGCTGCGCATGGAGAAACCAGCAGATTCTGCTCCCTTATCTGCTGTTGCACACACAGAAACCACATCATGTAGGACAGGGTACAGTAGTACTGCGCTGACTAGATGTCAGCTGTGAATCACTTACCAGTTAACTTCTGGAGCTTCTCTGTGAGCCTCCGCCTCCCATTTCCATTATGGTCAGCACACTGGCCGCCTCCATTTGGTATATGTATTCTGTATATACTCAGTGAGCTAAAACAAAGTGACTATCAACTAATGAGCAATTTCTCACTTAGTACCCTGTTAGATGACACTTTTACATGGCATGACTGTCCTAGTCAAATTTGCTCCTTTGAGCAGGTTTTTTTTTTTTTTTGGACGATCGCTTGTGTAAAATGTCCTTAAACTAGATAGGAGGGAGACCCCTGCTGGCTAGCACTTTAGAGGGATTTCAAGCACAAAAACATCATTTTTCTAGTTATCAGGTTGGCTTTTGTATTAACACAAGATGTCTTGAGTGCAATTACTACTTAAAATGTAGCACACAAAATGTGTATGTATATGCACTGGTGTGACTATAGGGGATGCTGTTGCACCCGAGCTCTGGACCCTTAGGGGGCCCATAATGCTGATACATAACAGTCCCCTCCTGTATTGTCAGGTAGGACAGGAAGCCCACACACATGGGCGTACAGCAGCAGGTGGCGGCAGAGAACTGGGCAAACCATATTTCTGCGGGGCAGCGGGGTGCTTGTTACAAGTCGTTATCTCTAAGCCACTTCTCAGACGGGGAAGCGAGGCCAAACCCTTGTCATGGACTGAGACTTTCTCTGTAAGTGACGGGGATAGATCTAGTCAGATTTATGGCAGTGACAAGGTTTTATGTAAGGAGATGAATGAAAAGGAGATGGATTCCACAATGAAGTCTGGTGGGGAGAGTTTTCATATCTGTGGCTGTGCTGCTATCTCTGGAGTTGCACATCTGAATTAAATTGAGGCATTTTTTTAATTTAGTACATGCATATTATTAACGGCATTGATCCAATTGATGTGATGTCATGGGTGTTTTTTAGCTCTACAATTGTGTTTTCTTTTAGTATAGAAGTATATAAACCTTCTGATGATTAAATTGGCCAAGCCCAATTTGATATGCGGGAGTGGACCAAATGAACAATGAAATCATGCCTGAATACTAGATAGTGTTACCCCTGGAGCCCTTTGTTCGCCACTACATTCTGGGAGATAAGGCATCAAAACCTTTATGTACAGATGTAGCAGATTTTATCTTGTCTTTAATAGCTTATCACAGAGAGTTCTCTTATTTTAAGCTGTTATCTTAAGGCTGAATGCACACAGCCTGTTCGGATTCTGCAGCGGAATCTGACCCTGCGCCCGACCGGCGACCCCTGCGTACCTGTCCGGATTCTTATTATCCGTGCTGCGGATGTGCCGGATGGCGCTGCGGCACACATGTGTAGTACAGATAATGCCGCGCCATCGCTAAAAGATGACGTGGATCCTGCGGCCTTTCTGCAGTGATGATTGCGGAAAGGTCTTTTCTATAATATGAAAATGCAAACTATTTTAACTGTCTGTGTCCTTTCCCCTTTTATTGAGATATTACCACATCCTGCTATCATACTTATATCTGCAGTAAACATTGATACAGACTACGCAATCATGGCATCCTTATTCAGATCTTAGACATAGCCTGATAGTTATGTCGCCTATATTCCAATGACCCGGAGTTATCTGCAGAAGCGTTTCTAAACTTAAAATCACATGAAGTATGATGCCACAGATTTGGATGTGCATTCCACAACCATGTCCACTGCAAATTCTGCACTGTTTGACTATCCTATTGAATTCTATGAAAATCGGCACCATAGTTCATATAGCAGTGACTATTAACCGATTTCAGCTGTGGAACCGTTAAGATGCTGAGGTCAATACTGACAATGGCGTCTAAGTGGTTAACAGAGGGAAGCGGCAATCACTAGGGGCCAGTGGGTTACCTTGGCCAGATTGGTTTTCAAATCTGCCATGACTATAAAATATAAAATGAAAGTAAAATATTACAGTGCAATATAGAAGTATTTCAGTGTATTATATCAGCAGTCAGGAAATTGCATGTTTGATTCCCCTGTTGAGATATAGAATAAAAGTTTAAAATCTAGGGAAAAAATGCCTTTTTTGCTTTGAAATCCTGTAATAAAATAAAATTCACATCTGTAATAACCCATACTATATAGTGGAATTAGGATAACAAAAAACAGACAGCCTTTAGGGGCCCAGTAAATTACAAGAAGGCACATGTAAGAATTACTTACAAATTTTCCCACTGAGCTTCCTAAAACCAGGTTAATGTGTAGAAAAGTAATGCCAGGAAGTCAGGACTGGAGGTTTACTTCAAAGGATATTTATTCAGAAAGCACCCAAAATACAATAAGAAAATGGCCTAAATTATACTGGAAATGTATGTCCAATCAGACTTGGCATAAAATTCTGTGTAGGCGCTTAGAAGAGCCGAGATGTGCCTAATATATATGAAATATGCTCCTCTTCATACATTGGGTGCACATTGTGCACCAGCGGGAATAATATCAGTCTTCTGTGCCAAGGCCACCGGAGCGTGAGACCGTCTGCAGTCACTCTTTACTCTTAATACGTGAGAGTCCTGATTTTATAAACTAGACAACCTCCTATTTCCATCAGGTGCTACCGGCATAGAAGACCGCTTACAGGAAGGCGTTCCAGAGACCATTACCCAACTACGCAAAGCTGGACTGCAAATCTGGGTTCTGACTGGAGATAAACAGGAAACTGCTGTAAACATAGGGTATTCCTGCAAGCTCCTGGATCACGAAGACGATCTCATCACTCTAAATGCAGAATCTATGGTATGTATTCTTTGTGTTCCGAAGAAAACGCACAACAGAACAACTGTGTAATAAAGTACATACTGTATATTTTCAATGACTTAACGCAAGTCATATGCTGAATTTCCAGTGTTGGGGCTCATGCACAGGTGTTTTGTCACCGCGTATTATGTGTGCAACGCACGGCCGCGTAATATGCGGTGAATGGAGTCAATGAAAGTAAACAGACTTTCACTAATACACACGCATGAGCAAGTAGACACTGTATGTAGATACGTGCGAGAAATAGATTGCAGCATGCTGTATTTCTCAGCGTGAGCCCTATACTCTTGTATAGTAAGTGTATACAAACGCAGTACATTACACATGGGTGGTGATTTCATACGCAAACCCGCTGTGAAACAGAACGAGAAATTTAAAAAAACAGTCCCTCTGTGTATGACCGCATGCGTGTTTGATATGTGGGAATGTGCAGTACACTTGATGCCCATACGATGCATCTGCTGACAGAGCAGGTATGTACAAACTTTGGTAAAAACAGCCGAGGTCATGAGGTCTTATAGGAGTGTTTCGGTAATATAGCATTCTCTCCTATCTACAGGATCGAGAATAACTACATAATTCGTTAAGTTATGGAAATATCGTAAGGCTGCCACAATCTGCTATTTCCTTAACCCACTTAGGACCAGGCCCAGTAAATTTATGGCGCCTGGTCCTGGGCTTTAAGCCCAGCCATATGTGAAATTATGGAGGGGGAAGGGGTGACGTTACCGCCAGGAGTCTCTCCTGCAACAGAGCTGCAGGGTCTACTAGACCCCTGACCAGCTCTGCCAGTGACTATCACTACAGGGGTTGTTTCCCCCTGTAACAGGCTCCTATGGATGCCCCAGCTACAGTGGAAAAATGGCAAATAAAAATGGGCGACATAGATGGTAAAAACATAATTACAGTAAATAAGTAAATAAAAATTACAGAATACAACAATATATACATAAGAAAGAAACCGTTTCTTGCAATATGAGGTTTCACATTGAAAACAGTGGGAAACACTTGCCGATCTTCCAACGTAGCCGAAAGCCTCGCTGGAGAATCACTAGGTCACTGAAGTGATGGGAGGCATTTGATACAAAAGCGCCTAGCATACGTGGGGACATCGCACGTTTCCTAGTGCGATATTGGGTCATGATATTTAGCCTTACACAGAGAATCTCTTCACCGCAGAACACAGAGGACTGCTGCTTGCAGCCGGCACCCGGGCTCGTCACATCTATTACTGGGAGTCCAGATGCCGCCTGCAATCAGCGGAGCTCAGCCTGCTCTTTGCGGGGGGGAGACGCTGCGCTCGAAAAGAAGCCTTTTCAGCCATCGGTATCCCTCTTTGCTGTGCAACATCTGGATTTGCCATAGCTTTGCGTTGGAAATCCAGGTGCAGCCTGGCAATTGGCGTTAAATCATGAGCATTGATTGCATGTGTTAACCATTGTGTAATAGCAGCCTTATGTGTTAAGATATTTCTGTAGCTACAATGTTCTAATATGTTATGAAGGACCTCTAATGGGGGAACCTAATCATTAACAGGCAGTATAAGCAGCTAAAGAGTGCTGTCAGTGGTCAATACAAGCTCATTTCCTTTCTAATTACTGATCTTATTGATTATAGTGCCATTAGATTCCAGGCTGCGGAATGAATGTTGATGAAATGCAAAAATTGATACAGTGGATATAAAAAGTCTTCACACCCCTATTAAATGCCAGGTTTTTGTCATGTTAAAAAATCCGACAAAGATGAATCATTTCATATTTATTGCCACCCTCAGTGTGATCCGTTATCTGTACAATTCCATTGAAAAACAGTGACATTTTTTGGGGTGGAAAAATAACAAAACTAAAATAAATGTGTGTGAACAGCCTCTTATATTTGGGGATGTGGTTGTGTTCAGAATTAGCCAATCACATTTAAGCTTGTGTTAAATAGTAGTCAGCACTTCGCTCCCATTATGTAAAGTGATTCTGATTTACCCCATATCAAGTTCAGCTCTTCTTAGTTGGTCTGTAAACAGCTTACAAAACATAAAAAAATTCTGATTGTTGGAAGGTGTCACTCGAGAAGGGGACCAAAACATGTCCAAGGCATTACATATACCATGGAACACAGTGAAGACCGTCATCAAAAAGTGGATTAAATTTGGCACAACAGTGACATTACCAAGAACTGGATCTCTTTTTTTTCATGCACGTAATACGCCGATGTGAGTGGCCCAATAGCAGTCAATGGGCATTCAGCATCAGGTAGCATACGCATGACACACTTCCCCCACCATGTGAGTGAGCCCTTACTTGGCTCCATAAATGGACATATCCTTCTTGTTTTACTTCCCTCTTCATGATGAGTTTGGGAATGCGGCCATGGTTTCCAGTATCTGTTTGAACACACAAAAACTGTATGCAGACATAAACTATGACTGAACCATTGACTGTAATGATTCATACACAGACTAAATATGCAAACCTAAGTCTTTGCTTGACCTGGTCACTGTTTGTTTTGGAGGACATAACGCCCACTGGTGTAACTATAGGGGATGCGGTTGCACCCAGGCCCAGGAGCCTTAGGGGGCCCATAAGGCCTCTCTTCTCCATAAAGGAAGCCCAGTACTATGAATAAATCATTATAGGTGGGGGCCCTGTTACAGGTTTTGGATTGGAGCCTAGGATCTTCACGTTACGCCTCTGATAGCAGCATACTTATTTTCTGCAGGACGAATTGTAATTTCTATTGTACAATGAGCGCCATAAATACAAAACCCAAGACTTCTTTATTTTGTGATACATTAAAAAGTACATGTTAACTTTATTCTGTGGGTCAGTTTGGTTAGTTTTCTTTGTTTTACTACTTTTAAAAAATTAACATTTGATATTTGTTGCTACATTCTGACACCCATAAGTTATTTTTTTTTTGTATTTTTTTTTTTTGTCGATGTAACTGTGTGTGGGCTCGTTTTTTGTGTGTCGTACTTTTTAGTATTGTTACTCTTTTGCGATGCAAATGACCTTCAGATTTTTATCCCCCTTGTTTTGGGAATTGAAGTGACCGAAAAAAATGTTTTTGCTGGCTCTGATTGGCTGACCCGGGGCGCTCGAGAACCAATCAATGCATCGCTGGATGAACCAATAACAGCCATCGCGTGGACAGCATCGATTGGCTGAGCCGCAGCACTCGAGAACCAGTCAGAGCCAGCGCTTCCTGGAGGTGGGATTTATAAACCCCCTAACCAGGAAGCTGCAGCTGAAGATTGCAAACATGTTTTTTTTTTGTTTTTTTTTAAATGTAGCTAGGACTTATTTTAGGGGAAACAGTAAGAATTGGGGCATTCAGAGTACTGACGGGATCGTGCGGCGATGTAAGCACTGAAGAGGCTGCAGCACTCAGAGCAGTGCCTCAGCTCCTGCAATCAGCTGATCAACAGGGATCCCAAGCAGCAGACTCCCAACGATCATATATGGGTGTCCTGTCCTGAGGAATTGGGATAACGTCTTTAGATCAGGATTTTTCATCAGTTATAATATACAACAGAAGCAACTATTGGTTTACTCTTTATTTTGACCTGTTTTTTATTTTCACCCTAGGAAGCCTGTGCTGCTTTGCTTGACCAGTGTTTGCACTACGCGGAGTCCAAGATACCAGATGACGCAAAGAAACGATCTGCTTGGAATGTTGACTTTGGTTTCTCAATGGCCTTATCTACTAAGTGTCCAAATCTTGGACTTGTTATAGATGGGAAAACACTAGCCTTTGCACTAGACTCAAGCCAATCGGATAAATTTATTTCACTGGCTCAAAAATGCCGCTCTGTGCTCTGCTGTCGCTCAACTCCCCTCCAGAAGAGCATGGTTGTGAAGCTCGTTCGAGACAAGCTCAAAGCCATGACTTTAGCAATAGGTAAGCTTTGTGTTTTCCAGATTCACTCAGTAAATCCAAAAAGCCAAGATCTAAAATTTCCTTATACCAGAAGAGTTTGCGCTATGTCTAAGGCCAAACTTTGATTACTTATTAAATTTGGCTGTTTCCAAAATGGAACAAAATTTTAAGATGGATATCCAAATTTTCAGCGATGATCTGTCTTTTTACTGGTTTACATTATACAGCTTGGATAACCATACATGACTCACAAATCTGGTACCATTGCACCATTACTTGCATCCCATGCTTATGTGTACTAATTGTGAAATACTGTTTTGTTTTGTTTCAAACTATGACTATTTTTTTACTATGTTCTTCATAGGTGATGGAACCAATGATGTTAGCATGATTCAGGTAGCAGATGTTGGCGTTGGGATATCTGGTCAGGAAGGAATGCAGGCAAGTTCTGACTTCTACATCTATTTGCATACGTCTGTTGATCTTATGTGCAATGCAAGCTTATTCTATTACTAATTTCAAAACACATGCCAATAAATGTTCTAATCTAAAGATGTGGCGCAGAGGGATAAGACAGCAGAAATGCAGTCCTAAGCTTTTGCTTATGACCTGAAGGTTGCGAGTTCAATTCCTGCGTGGTTCAGGTAGCCGGCTCAAGGTTGACTCAGACTTCCATCCTTCCAAGGTTGGTAAAATGAGTACCCAACTTGCTGAGGGGGGGTAAAAGATGACTGGGGAAGGCAATGGCAAACCACCCCGGAAAAACAGTCTGCCAAGAAAACCCTAGGAGTCAGCCATGGGCTGCTAAAACCCGTTTCATCGCTCAGGGGGGAAATATGAACAAGAAGAAAATAAAATGTACTGCGCATGACAGCGTTCGTTGGCCAAAATTCTATACATCCTGGGCCATAGGTAGGACACCCCTGTTTTACAAACATATTGCCATGTAATGCTTATTAACCGATCAATTTTTCCGGAAGCCACCACAAAACATGCACTATTTAAACTGCTGAAAGGAATGTATTTTCCTTAATGCTTTCTGAATATGTAGCAAATTGAATTAACCTCTCCATGCAATTCATTATACTCAGTACAGGAAATTGATTTCTGTTTGCACTTCATTACACCTACTAGAGCAAATTCTAAACTACGCAGAGCAAACTGACTTCTATACACATTACAGCAATTTTCACATCTAATTGCACAGTTCAAAGCGGACATCTGTGTATTTTCTGTTAAACATGTAGAGTTTTGTTGGCGGGACAGTCTTGCAGAATTGCTTTATTTGCTTCAGTCTAGCACAATATGGACTTTTCTTTGTTGGGAAAGTCTAGCTAAAGTTTTAAAGACAAACACAACATCCAGCACAATTTATGCAATATGATTTATTCATTTAGTTTTTTTCAATTTTTTGCTTTTTCACTCTTTATATATAGGCAGTGATGGCCAGTGACTTTGCTGTTCCAAGATTTCGATACTTGGAAAAAATGCTGCTTGTTCATGGTCGATGGTGTTATTCTCGACTTGCAAATATGGTTTTATATTTCTTCTACAAAAATGCTGTAAGTAAAACGTTGATATATTATTGTTACATAGTGTTGTGTTAATAAGCTTTGATTAACCTCTTCCTGCTACATTTACATCCCAGCGACAGGGTATGTATGAAGAGAGATTGCTGGGCGATCTCTCTTCATACAGCATGGGCTGGGTTTAGAACAGCCAGCACACATTGGCAACAGCTCAGATTAGCCATGCGGCTGATCGGAGCCATTAACTATTTAAATGCCTCTGTCAATTCTGCCCTGACTTGCATTTGAGACAGAAATTTGTTAGTTTTTGTTCATACAATTGTCATACTTTTCCGATGTTCTCACCAAGTTTGCAAGATTCCATTCCATCAAGTTTACTTTAAAGGGGTGGTCTCGCGAAACCAAGTGGGGTTATACACTTCCGTATGGCCATATTAATGCACTTTGTAATGTACATTGTGCATTAAATATGAGCCATACAGAAGTTATTCCACTTACCTGCTCCGTTGCTAGCGTCCTCGTCTCCATGGTTCCGTCTAAATTCGCTGGCAGCTTGCTTTTTTAGACGCGCTTGCGCAGTCCGGTCTTCTCCATTCAGCACGAGCCGCTTCAGTGTGCTCCCCGCTACAGCTCTTCTGCGCATGCGCAGACGAGCTGTCACTGCTCGGGAGCGCGCTGGAGCGGCCATTCTGCACCATCCTCTGTTAGAGGAAGGTGCAGAAACTGGAGCTGCCCAGCGGAGAAGCCCAGCCCAGCAGCCCCGAGAAGCCTCCCAGGTAAGTGATGGGTCGGGGGGGCTGCCGCTGCGCCGGGCTGCGCCGGGGGGGGGGGGGGGCTGTCGCTGCGCCGGGGGGGGGGCTGCCGCTGCGCCGGGCTGCGCCGGGGGGGCTGTCGCTGCGCCGGGGGGGGCTGCCGCTGTGATGGGGGAACTAGCGCTAGGCCGGGGGGGCTGTCGCTGCGATGGGGGGGCTGTCGCTAGGCCGGGGGGGCTGTCGCTAGGCCGGGGGGGCTGTCGCTGCGATGGGGGGGCTGTCGCTAGGCCGGGGGGGCTGTCGCTGCGATGGGGGGGCTGTCGCCAGGCCGGGGGGGGCTGCCGCTAGGCCGGGGGAACTAGCGCTGGGCTCCGGAACCTAGCGCTGGGCTCCGGGGCCTTCACCTGGGCTGAGGGTCTAGCGCTGGGGAGCCGGGGGCTAGCGCCGGTTACCTGCTGCCTGGCGGTGGGCGTCTGGTCGGCGGCTGCGGGGCGTCTGGTCGGCGGCTGCGGGGCGTCCGGTTGCCATGGAGACACAGCTGGCGGCGTCTCGGGAGCGCGCACGTCGGGCTGCAGCGAGCGACGGGGAAAGAGCCGGCGGCCATCTTGAGGAAACTTTTATAAGTTGCTGAAACGCTGGAACGGTAAGTACGAACCAGCTAGAAATGTCATTTACAGGGGTAATTAGTAATGTATGTTTAATGGGGGGGACTGGGCAAAAAAAAAAATTAACTGCTTCCTCGAGACATCTCCTTTAACTTTGTCATAGCATGGTTAGGAAAATTTGCTGTGTTTTTCTTGGTGTCAAAAATAAGCTGTCTTGGCTCTGTGAAAATTGGAACTGGGCTAGTCTAAACAGAACCTAAGAGAATCTGTAAATGGCATCTAGCCATTTTATTTTTCCAGTTGCAAACGGAAGGTTTTTTTTTTTAATTCTACTGCACAAACAATAAAACTTGAAAAATAAGTAAACTGCAAAAGAAGTAATGAAAGTATATTAAAGATTCTAGTTTATACATTTACAGCCTATATAACCAAAGTTAATCATTTAAGTATTGATTGGCGAACTGTATTTGGCTACAAAGTAAAATAATCTAATAGAATTCTGTTATTGAACTCTAACGTTGCTGTTACTGTGTTCCACTGGATTGTGAGTAAACAATCAATTTGCTTTGCAATTTCCACTTCAGCAGTTTATAAAAAGATTTATTAAGAAATCCCACTTTTATTGAACAGCATTGCATACTTAAATAACTATTTTATGTGATGCTTACATGCGAAAACCCTGTCAAGTTAATTCCTCAAAGTTGTGCAGGAAATAAAACATAAGAACTAATACTTTAATGCATATTTTCTCATGCTGATGTCCTTAACTTTGTAATTTTCAACTCTTTTATGCTATAAAAAGGCATTCACTGTAGCTCTTTCTTAGTAATGGCTCTGCCAAAAATAAATTTCGGCTACCATATTGACTGTTAGATAATGAAGTCTCAGTGCTATAATCTGCTCATACTCACACATATTTTATAGTCAGTGCATAGTCGCATCCAATTATTTGTTTTATTTTCTATTCCAAGTAAAGGAGTTTTCCGGGCAGAATACTATTTATGACCTATCCTCGGGATAGGTAATTAACCCCTTAGTGACGGCCCCATTGCCTTTTTACGTCCTAGCTAAGTGGGCTTTAATCCTAGAGGACGTAAAAACATGCATCCTCTTTGGATTAAAGCCCTCTTGGCTGTGGACGTGACAGTTCCATGCTGTCGGTGCCCGCAGGTAGCCGACAGCATGGAGCTATCATCCCAGGCTGTGGTGACTCCCCCCCACCCCATGGCAATACGATCAGTGCTATCCAATGGATAGCGCCGATCACAATAAAGTAAGAAAAAGTTGAAAAAAAGTTAGAGATTCAGGTGCCCTGATGGATCAGATCTAATGGCGTCACATGCATGCAAAGAAGGCCGGGAGGCCTGGCAAATTTAAAATCTCCTGGCTCCCAGCTCCTAAAGTAGAAATCACCGGGGACCACGAAATTCAAAATCCCTCTGCTCCTGGCTACCATGTATAGCCAGGAGCAGAGAGAGGTAATCAAGGTCGTGATCACTGTTATTCAATGGATAGCAGTGATCATTTAAAGTGGAAAAAAAAGGTAAAGTTAAAAAAAAAAGTTTTAAAAGCTTACGTTTCATCTCCCCTCACGGATCATATCCATGAGGGAGGATGAAATGACGTACCTAAGGCCCCCGGATTTATCTGCGGACCTTACCCCAGCTTCTGCACACACGCCCGTCGCCAAAATGGTGGACGCATGCACAAAAGCTGTGGATTGCCAGGGTAATTTAAAATCTCTGTGCTCTTGGCTACAAAACTTAGCCGAGAGCCTGGAGATTTCACAGGGGGCTGCGGTGAGCGGTTCCTGATCACGTTTTCGCTGTTATCCAATGGAGTAAAAAAAGGTGAAGCTTCATCTCCCCTCAGCGATGCAATCGGTGAGAGGAGATTAAACTTTTTACCGGAGGCCTCCGTATTTGAACCCCAATGTGATCCTCCTCCGTGAACTTTCCCCAATTCTGCACATGCGACCGCTGGCAAAACACCGACACATGCGCAGGAGACGGGGAGCTCAGGAAATTTAAAATCTCCTTGCTCCCGGCGATCAATGGTCGCCGAGAGCCTGGAGCAGTGACGGGTGGCCTCGTTGAGCGGTCCCCGGCCACGTGATAAAAAGGTAGCGATCTACCTTGGGCCGATCTCACGCGACCAAATAGGAATTACAGATTCTGCATGCGTCTGATCCGCAGTAATACGCGGATCAATCGCATTGGATTACACAATTCCGCTCACATTAGTGGGTCAGAATTGCGTAATCCACTCGCAGAAAAGAGAGCGCAGCATGTTCTATTTTACCGCGGATATCCGCGACATAGAGCCTATTGTGCTCCATGGTTATGGATATACCCGCAGCTCATACGCAACTACATTGTGTACGGGCTGCGGGTACCCGCGTCATTGCTAAGCGACGGTGAGGGAAGTACAAATAATAAAAAAAAAGGTGTACTGGGAATGACCGTCCGTGTAAGTACGCAGTTATGCGCAGTACATCACATGGCCATACACAGCGCCACGGCCGGGCTCACAGCTGGGATCCGCTGAAGGCCTTTGCAAGTTGATTCCACATAAGGCTGTGTGAGCCCGGTATTATTCAGACTGCCGCCTGTAATACGTAATTTACACCCCACAAAAAGCATGAGAGGAGGGGGGATACCCGGTTTTATTGCCCCATGTGCCCATCCTAACCAGCCTCCGTAATTACCCCTGTCTTCAGAAATACCACACAGTTCACATTATTACTTTTATCTAATATTTAGGGAACGCCAAAAATGGTGTAGTGGGAGAGGGCGGGTGGGGTGGGGAATTTTTAAGGTGTCAATTTTTTTATTACGTACAAGTCAGCAATGAGGCCTGGAATTTATTCAGTTGTGCCTTGCAATCCAACGGGTTTTCCCTCCATTATAGGTCTAGCCATGTGTCCTATAAGTAGATTAGGGACACAACGGGAATGTTTCTGAACACGGGACAGACGGGGTATCCATTTTGGGGTGAACATCTTCACTCCTATGTACACTGTACAAAAAAACCTGTTTTTAAACTGACACGATTGCCAAAAAAATGAAAATCGTTAATTTTTTCCTTCTGCTTTGCTTAGATTCATTCAAAAACTGTGCGGTAAAAATATGCAGTACCCCCCTAGATGAATTTCTTAAGGGGTCTAGTTTTCAAAATGGGGTCATTTGTGGGGGTTCTTTATCATTTTGGACGCTCAATGGCTCTACAAGTGAGCAATGGGGCCTGGAATTTATTCCGTTGTACCCTGAAATCCAACGGGTGATCCTTCCATTATAGGCCTAGCCATGTGTCCTGTAAGTAGATTAGGGCCACAAGGGGTATGTTTCTGAACACGGGACAAACGGGTATCCATTTTGGGGTGAAAGTCTTCATTCATTTGTGTGCTGTACAAAAAAAACCAGTTTTTAAATTGATACAACTGCCAAAAAATGAAAATTGTAATTTTTTTCCTACTGCTTTGCTTACCGTAGATTTATTGAAAAATTGTAGGGTAAAAATACACAGTACACCCGTAGATGAATTCGTTAAGGAGTCTAGTTTTCAAAATGGGATCATTTGTTGGGGTTCTCTGTTGTTTTGGCCGCTCAAGAACTCTACAAGTGGGCAATGGGGACTAAATCACCTTCATGCTAAATTTCTGTTCTGAAAGCCACCGACTGCTTCTTACATTTTGGGCCCCGTTGTGCATCCAGACATAAAATTCATTCAAATACCGTGGGGTCAAAATGGGCAGTACACCCCTAGATAAATTCGTTAAGGGGTCTAGTTTTCAAAATGAGGTAATTTGTGGGGGTTCTCTATTGTTTTGGGCGCTCAAGAACTCTACAAGTGTGCTATGGGGCATAAAAGGCCTTCAAGCAAAATTTATGCTCTGAAAACCACTGACTACTCCTTTCATTTTGGGCTCCGTTGTGCATCCAGACAAAAGATTAGGGCCACAATGGGTATATTTATAAAAACAGGACAAACAGGGGTATCCATTTTGGGGTGCAAGTCCTCCTTCATGTGTGTGCTGTGCAAAAAAAGCTGTTTTAAAAATGACAGACTTACTAAAGAAATGAAAATCCCATTTTTTTCCTTTTGCTTTGCTTGAATTCATTCAAAAACTGTGGGGTCAAAATACGCAGTAAACCCCTAGATAAATTCGTTAAGGGGTCTAGTTTTTAAAATGGGGACATTTGTGGGGGTTCTCTGTGGTTTTGGCTGCTCAAGAGCTCTACAAGTGTGCTATGGCAGTGGTCCCCAACCTTTTTGGCACCAGGGACCGGCTTCAAGCAAGACCATTTTTACATGGGCGGGGCTTTGGTTATATGGGGCGGGGTTATGAAGGGAGTTGGAGTTTAGTGCCTATTTAATTATGACATTTAGAATGTCCTGGCAGTACACACATAGGGCAATATATAATCTATCCCCCCCCCCCCAGGCACACACATAGGGCAGCATATAATTTATCTCCCCTCCCCCAGTAATAGACAGCCCCCACCCCTCACTAATAGCAGCCCCCACCTCTCAGTAGTTAGCAGCCCCTCCCCCTGTAATAAGTAGCCACCCCCAGTAATAAGCAGCCCCCCCCCCAGTAATAAGCAGCCCCCCCCCAGTAATAAGCAGCCCCCCCCCAGTAATAAGCAGGTCCCCTCCCCCCAGTAATAGGCAGCCCCCCCCCAGTAATAGGCAGCCCCCCCCAGTAATAGGCAGCCCCCCCCCAGTAATAGGCAGCCCCCCCCAGTAATAGGCAGCCCCCCCCCCAGTAATAGGCAGCCCCCCCCCAGTAATAGGCAGCCCCCCCCCAGTAATAGGCAGCGCCCCCCCCCCAGTAATAGGCAGCGCCCCCCCCCCCAGTAATAGGCAGCGCCCTCCCCCAGTAATAGGCAGCGCCCTCCCCCAGTAATAGGCAGCGCCCTCCCCCAGTAATAGGCAGCCCCCCCCCCCCCCAGTAATAAACAGCCCCCCAGTAAGCAATCCCCCAGTAATAAGCAGGTCCCCCCAGTAATAGGCAGCCCCCCCCAGTAATAAGCAGCCCCTTCCCCTGTAATAAGTAGCCCCTCCCCAGTAATAGGCAGCCCCCCCAGTAATAAGCAACCCCTTCCCCTGTAATAAGTAGCCCCCACCACCCCCAGTAATAAGCAGCCCCCCCCCCAGTAATAGGCAGCCCCTTCCCCTGTAATAAATACCCCCCCCATAATACGCAGCCCCCCTGTAATAGGCAGCCCCACCCAGTAATAGGCAGCCCCTTCCCCTGTAATAAGTAGCCCCCACCCCCCCAGTAATAGGCAGCCCCTTCCCCTGTAATAAGTAGCCCCCACCCCCCAGTAATAACCAGTCCCCCCAGTAATAGGCAGCCCCTTCCCCTGTAATACGTCACCCCCCCCCCCCCCCGTAATAGGCAGCCCCTTCCCCTGTAATAAGTACCCCCCCCTTAATAGGCAGCCCCCCAACCCATATACTTACCTCCTCCCTGCTGTCAGCGTCGCTCTCTATCTGCTTGCCCTGACGTCAGTGTGCAGCCCGGAACGCTTCCTCCCCGAGTACTCTCCTGCGGAACTAATGAGCAGGGGACTCGGGGAGGAGGTTCCTGGCTGCACAGACATCAGTGTGTGCGCCGGGATCAGCGCAATTACCAGCGGGGAGCTGCGGCGCCCCCGCTGGTAATCGCTTCGGTGGTCAGCGGCGGGCCACATAGCACAAGGCAGCGGGCCGTATTCGGTCCGCGGGCCTTGTGTTTAGAGCAAAAGTTCCCGGCGGTGCCGCAGACCGGCGCTAGACACCTAACAGCCCGGCCCCGATCCGCAGCCCAGTGGTTGGGGACCCCTGTGTGGGTCTAGTTTTCAAAATGGGGTCATTTGTGGGGGTTCTACATGGTTTTGGGCGCTCAAGAACTCTACAAGTGGGCAATGGGGCATAAAAGGCCTTCAACAAAATTTCTCTACTGAAAGACTCCCGACTACTCCTTTTTATTTTGAAGCCCGTTGTGCATCCAAACAGAAGATTAGGGCCACAATGGTATGTTTATGAACACAGGACAAACAGGGGTATCCTTTTTGGGGTGTAAATTCTCATTTTCATGTGCACTATAGGAAAAAAGTATGTCTTTAAAATGACATATTTGCAAAATTATGAAATTTCATTTTTTCTCCTCTAAATTGAATTAATTCCTGAAAAAAAAACAGTGGGGTCAAAATACTCATGACACCCCTCAGTGAATACATTAAGGGGTGTAGTCTTTAAAATTGGGTCATTTGTGGTGGTATCTATCATTCTGGCACCCATGAGCCTTTGCAAACTTGGCTTGGTGCAAGAAAACAAAGTGTTCCTCAAAATGCTGAAAAGTAATGTTAAATTTGTACATCATCTAAATGGTTAAAAAAAAAACACGAACGTTTTTCAAACGTGCATTCAGAATACAGTAAACAGATGGAAATATATATCCTATCAAAAATTTGTACGTTATATTTGCACATATTTGAGATATTACAGTTGAAAATGTGAAAAAATGACAATTTTCTCAAAATGTTTCCAATATTGGTACTTTTAATACACAAATTCTATACACAAATTCTATCGGTCTATTTTCACCACCTAAATGAAGTACAATATGTGGCGAAAAAACAATGTCAGAATCCCTCGGATATGCAAAACCTTTACGGAGTTATGCTATGTTGAGTGACACATGTCAGATTTCCAAAATTTGGTCCCGTCACGAAGGCACAAACAGGCTTCGTCACTAAGGGGTTAATAGTTGATCGGCTGGAGTCCGCTACTTGGGACCCCGGTCAATCAGCTAATTGTGCACCCGCTGACAGCGCCGCAAATACACAAGGGTCGAAGCAGAAGCTGCTGCTACTACCCCCGTGTAGTGTTTGGTTCTTGTAACTGCAGACACGAATCCCATTGATTTCAGTTTGCGTTGCACTTGGAATTACAAGCACTGGCCGCAACACAGGGGTCAGAGCAGCAGCCTTCACTCCGACCCCTGTGTATTTGGGGCGCTGTCAGTCCGGGCGCAATCAGCTGAGCGGTCAGGATTCTGAGCGGTGGGCTTCAGCTAATCGACTATCACAGACCTATCCTGGTCGCGAATAGTAATTTCCATGAAAAGCCCCTTTAAATACTTGAAGGATTAATGAAAATTGGTACTAAAAATATTTGTGAAAAGGAAATTAATTACACCGAAAATTATCGGGAATTGATTGTGGGTTGGAGGTGCAATCTGGCAAGAACACACGTGGGGTTCAAGTCTACTTGGGGCTACTCTATACTTGTCACGGTCAATTACAAGCTGTAGCTAGCCTTGCATTGTATTCAGTAACACGTTTTGAGAGAAGGAGGAGAGAGGAAATTACTAATCCCCTGGATCACATTAGGGCTGGGTTCGTATGGGGTGCTGTTGCTGCAGAATTTCATACATACTATGCTACTAACACCATGAAAAATAGCTCAAGATGTTAACCTGGCCTCCAAAATCACCAGATCTCAATCCAATGGATCATTTGTGGGATGAGCTGGAAAAACAAGTCCGATTTAAGTAGGCCTGACCTTACAGCTTATGATATTTAAAGGGAACCTGTCATGTACTACTTGCTGTCCTCAGTGAGGGCAGTATAAAGTACTAGCACACACTCTGATTTAGACAGTCTGTCACTTATGAGGGTTTGCAGTGGTTTTAAAGAACTTATAGCTTGTTCCTGCAGCTTCCAGCAAGAGATGAGCTCAGTTTATTCATTGGGCACTGCTATCCCCACCCATTCTTCCTGATTAGCAGTTTTCACAGTATACAGTGAAATCACTAGAGGACTGTCATGACTGGTAGGCGGGGCTAGCAGCACCTCATAAATGAACTGGACTCCTCTTTTGCTGGTTACTACAGAACCTTCTCAATGGAATCTGTAAGTTTGAAAGAAAAAAAATCACTACATATTATCCCAAAAGTGCCAGACTGCTACAATAATCATGTCTGCCACTACGTTATTCTGCCCTCAGTGAGGGCAGTATAAAAGTACTTCACCAATTCCCTTTAAAGCTAATATCTCCCTGCCGGATAGCACAGAACAGTTTCAGAGGTCTCGTGGGGGTCCATGCCTCAATGGAGGCCCTTTTGGACGGAACGATTATCGTTCAAGAGCGAAAGTGAAAAATATTCAGTCTGACCGCAGCCAACGACCTACAATGATCAATAATCATTTACTTTTCGTTAGTCGTTCATTTTATGCAGGCATAAAAATTGCTGACTCGTTCACTCATCACTCAGTTTAAATGGCGCTCGTTCAGTTCTTCTAATTTATTTGAACGATTTCTTGTTTAAACGAACCAATGATGTATCTATCTAAACAGGTCGCACAAGCCAACGAGCTAGCTTTTATATCATTCGCTCGTTCAAACGACAACCGTTTGGTGTAAACGAACCCTAGGTCAGAGATATTCTAGCAGCACCAGGGGTGGTTTTAATGGCATATGTATAAAGACACCAAATGATATTGACTAGTATGTTATCCTGAGTCTCCGTTTATAAGGACATTGAATGGATTGACCGATATCCTAGAACTATGGTAGGCACTAACATTTGCTCTTTTTCTTTTTGCTTGCATTGCAGATGTTTGTGGCACTTTTGTTTTGGTACCAATTTTATTGTGGCTTCTCTGGATCGGCAATGATTGACCAGTGGTATCTTATATTTTTCAATTTACTCTTCTCATCCATTCCACAACTGGTTACTGGAATTCTTGATAAAGACCTACCAGCTGAAATGTTGATCGCTGTTCCTGAGCTGTATAGAAGTGGACAGACAATGGAGGTAACGGAGCAGCTTTTATTTTAAAAAAGCAAACAATTTTTATTGATGTTTTACAAGATTAAAACAACATCATGTGTGAAAATTATCTCTCTACATCCAGATCTTAGCATGATATAAATACTGTAAGCCACCATGCAAGGGCCCTGAATGTACAAATAGTTTAATACTGTGTTCATACACAGCAGGAGAAATAAGGGTAAAACATGAAATAAGAAGAAACCTGATCTACCTGAACATCTTTTACGTCTTTATATGTAATAAGGAATATAAATAATAAAATGATTGCTTATATTAATCAGCATATGCACAAGGAAATTGATAAGTATACTATGTATGCTTACAACATCCCCAGTATTACACATTTGGTATTAATAACATTAGGATATATTCTATATTGGTATGAGTCATGGGTCCAGAAAAGCTAGCCTTTATAACGAGGGCGTATTCTCAGAGTAGGCCTACAATAACTGAGTGGTGGGAACATGCAACTCAGGACCTTCACCCATCAGCTGATTGCTGAGACCCCGGTGCTCAGAAGGCTGTATTATAAGCACTTGCATGAGAGCTGCAGCTCCTTCAGTCAGCTGTTTGGCGAAAGTCCCGAGCAGCAGACCTCCACCAATCATATTGGTGGCCTATCCTGAGGATAGGCCATCAATTTTTTAAAGGGTGAATAATCAAATTGAGATGAGGGGACAAGGTACTATACTGTGAGATTTTAGATATCGTTCCCAGGATTTCCTCTTAGTTTGTGCATAAGGTAGCTTGTGAGCTCAAAGAGCATAAAGGTATTCCATGTCATAAGGATGGTTTACTAAACTTAGTTTTTGAAATTGAAGCCATTATCATAGAGTTTCAAGATCTTGTGATTAAAAGTTGGGCAGCTAATCTAACATGGCTGTAAAGTTCCATAAACCGGATGGACTGCCGCCTGAAAACACACATTGGGAGCAGAGGGCTGAACAGTGGTGAGGGACAAAGCGGTGAGAGGTTGAGTATTTGACACTTTGTTGTTTTATGGCAGGGGGAGCTGGGGTTTATAGGAAAAAATATATTTAGGACAACCCCTTTAAGCATTGGAGTAGTGTTATAAAATTGTTATACCGATGGGTTTTTCTTTAGCATGACTCTTGGCATGGCAGAGGCATGATATGTTGTGTTATCAGGGTGGTTTATTTACACTTTGAAATACTTTACAATGCGTTTTGTTGTGTTAAGATAAGAAAACAAGAGCTTCTTAATGGATTAAGATAACTTTCTCCTATCACAATCCAGGTACAATTTGTCCCATCTGTACACTATCATACATCAATTAATTTATTAGTGACTTCAGTAATCAGCATTACATAATTTATAGTAGTGGAGAAGGTTCATCAAAACTCCAGAAGGATTTTTTAATCTACCCTACAAAAAGAAGTCTGCTGTTGCCATTTGCATTTATTTGGATTATGAGAGCGAGGAGTTAATCCATCCTGCTGGTAATGTTCATTACAGTCCATGTATCGTGGTTAGCAGAGTGCTATATTAATGGTGGATGTGATTGAGGATGGCATCATCAATGCCAACTTTTATAGTTATGATAGAAGAAAAACTTATGAGCAATTAAAGAAAGAAGTAATTATGTGTTAAACCAATTCCACTCAGTTACCAATAAAAAGATCTGGCAACTACGGTATGTTAATAGGTATGTTAAGGTACTTTTACACTGAACTATTGTTCAAAAAATTGCTGGATCGTTCAATTTTGAACGATTATTGTTAAGTGTAAAGATTGCCAACAATCAAGTGATGAATGATAATTCCTTGGCTTATCATTCCTTTTTATGCAGGCATTAAAATCATCATTGGCTCGTTTGGTTTAAATACTGATCGTTCAGTCAGTCTCATTCACTAGTACAGTGAATGTCAACAAGTGAATGATGTATCTGCCTGTATAAACAGGCTACACAAGTGAATGATTGATTATAAATCGTTCTGTGCAAAAGCATCCTTAGAAGTGAATTGCGTGTAGGTGTTAGAGTATCAGGGATCAAGAAGAGGATTGTGGTTTCCATACAGATAGTGAAGCTTGTATGCTTGAAGACCATAAGGCGTTGATTGTATGGGATTTGGTTGCATGAACCCCCCCCCCCCCCCCTTCTATTATATATAATATATATTATATATATAATATTTAGAAGAAAAAAAATTAATATATATATTTTATGTTGGCTAATATGTATGCCTTCTAAAAGGGGGTTATAGTCTCTACATAGTCACAGCAAATATCAGTGGTGATAAAGGACATTCCTGGCAGGTGCCATTTGTGATGGTAGATGTACTAGCAAGGAATCCTCAAGATAGCACTTTAATGTAGGAACTTTATTCTAGAATTATCCTCTTTCATTTTTAATGCTTGAAAGTAATTACTGTAAATAAGATTTTAATTCAGTTCAGCCAAACATTTATGTGCTTTGTGAAGAAGGCTGCAGCCAGACAGCTTGGCAGTGGCTTATCTCCAGGGGAAAGAAAAAGAATCAGACATTAAAATTCAACACACCTGATTCTTCTGTTCCCCGACATATGTGAGCAGAAAGTTGAGAAGCATCCATACACATTCAGCAGTCGGCGGGTTGAGGCGACTAGTCTGTGGATGGGACTTTAAAGGGGTTGTCCCGCGAAAGCAAGTGGGGGTATACACTTCTGTATGGCCATATTAATGCACTTTGTAATGTACATTGTGCATTAATTATGAGCCATACAGAAGTTATTCACTTACCTGTTCCGTTGCTAGCGTCCTCGTCTCCATGGTGCCGTCTAATTTTCAGCGTCTAATCGCACGATTAGACGCGCTTGCGCAGTCCGGTCTTCTTCTTTTCTGAATGGGGCCGCTCGTGCCGGAGAGCGGCTCCTCGTAGCTCCGCCCCGTCACGTGCCGATTCCAGCCAATCAGGAGGCTGGAATCGGCAATGGACCGCACAGAAGACCTGAGGTCCACCGAGGGAGAAGATCCCGGCGGCCATCTTCACAAGGTAAGTAAGAAGTCACCGGAGCGCGGGGATTCAGGTAAGCCCTCCCTGGTTTTTTTTTTTAACCCCTGCATCAGGTTTGTCTCGCGCCGAACGGGGGGGCTATTGAAAAAAAAAAAACCCCCGTTTTGGCGCGGGACAACCCCTTTAATACCAGTAGTATGCGATTAATTTTTGGTGTTCTTTCTGATGGAAATAATCACTCCATGCACGGATATCCACTGAGCTTGTAGTGGGCTTCCATCTCCACACAACAGCCAATACAAGAAGGCAGAATAGTAATGTGAGGTATTAGATAACAACAGAATCCCCCAACGTAGGCTTAACAGTTAAAGACTCGGTTCACTCTACTGTGCCATTTGTTGATGGTTTATTAACGCTTTTGACTGATCCAAAGAAACGTTCCCAGCAGTCCGCAAGAATTTTGATCTGTTTGGCAGTCTCTCATTTTTAAATAAATTCTAATAAATCTAAGGCCTTGAATATATCTGTTCCAGTTTAAGAAATGAAGCAAATAAAACATTTGCGTGGCCTGCCTCCTGCATTGTTTTTAGGTATCTTTTGCCACTTAGCCTTGACCTATTATACAAACTAAATTACATGACAGACGAAAAAAAGTCGAGGATCAACTATCACATCTCAATGTTCCTTTTATGTCTTGGATAGGGCGGAATGATATATTGGCTACATATGTTCTCCCCTCCATTCTCTGTACAGTACATACTGCATCAATAACCATACCAAAGCACTTCTTCCATAAACTCATGAACATCTTCTCCGGGTTCATTTGGAATGGACATAGAGCTAGAATAGCATAGAATTATTTAGTCAAAAAAAACCCACAATGGATTTACTCTTCCAGATGTCAACAGTTTTTACAAAGCAATTCGCTTGTCTAGGTAGCTGTTTTTGGTTGATACTTTGCCAACTTGTTATTTTATTTTGAGCCTTCCCTGCGGTATGTATATATTTTCATTTTCTGTGAGTTATGTCTTTGTCATATTTTTTCTCCCCTCTGTGATTTTTTGACTAAGGAATTAAAATCAAAAACTGCATGGTGGAATCAGATCTTAAAGAGCCAAGCAGCCTACGCAGCAGAAGAAAATGACAGTTTGCCATTTCCTATAGTTGATGACATGAGATTTTTAAGACCCCAGTTGGACATATTTTCATGTACCCTTATTTAGGACCATTGTTTTGATTGGGATCTAATATAACATGAATAGCCTTTATAAAATAACAACTTTAAGGATATAGGATTTCTTTCAGAACATTAATCATCGTAAGTTCCTATCATGGATTTAAACTGTTGCTTTTACCTTTTCTCTAGGAATACAAGCCTCATATGTTTTGGCGCAACATGATTGATGCTTTCTATCAAAGTCTTATATGTTTCTTCATCCCGTATTTTGTAAGTTACATAGCTTCCTCACCATATAATCTATGCAAATAGTTCAGGAATGTTTTAAAAGGATATTATTCCATTCCATTTTGTTTTCTCCTGCAGACATTCTATGACTCTGATATTGATCTGTTCACGTGGGGCACTCCAATAGTCACATGTGCTCTTTTAACCATCATGCTGCACTTGGGCATTGAGACCAAAACTTGGGTAAGATACTGTTTTTGGGTTGTTTTTGTTTCTTGAAATTAGCACTTTTTTGGGGTTTTTTTTAAAGTATTTTGCTATTCAGTTCACGTGTGTTATATATCAAGCTTTGCACACAGAAGCAGAATTCCTATTGCAATGATACTTAAGCATTTAGTTTGCGCTATTAGATGTAAATTATGCATTTATAAATTTACTTATTTTGTTTTCAGACTTGGATCAATGTGTCCTCCATTGCCTTCAGTATTCTCCTATTTTTCACTGTGGCTTTGATTTACAATTCAGCCTGTCCAACATGCAACCCTCCTTCAAACCCGTATTGGACTATGCAGAAACTCCTAGCCCATCCTTTGTTTTATTTAATTTGCATCTTGTCCCCCATCGCTGCTTTGTTACCCAGGTATTTTAAGTTATCTTTTATTTATTTTTCCCTTTTTATGTTGCTTTGTGTATCACTCTCTAATATTATACTTTTTGACCTAAAGGGTATATACACCTTTGTATTGCTCCAGCTCATCTAATATTAAAATTTCAGAAATTTTACAAATATTCTAAATTAAAACTACTCTATTGTATTTAAGGTTCATGTGCGGACCTGTGACTCTCCATGGCTACAGACTAGTAACAAACCTTATCTAACCTGATCCAGCAGTTATACTGGTTGCCATCTGTCACTTACTTGTTACTGACATGCAGTTGGCAGGTTAGTAAATCATAAGGGATAGATGGAAGAGAGTATAAGTGCAGCTCAGGCTACACAAGGTGTATCTATAACCTTGGAGACTCATAGGTCTGCGCACAAAATACTTGAATATTTGTTATTAAGGCGCCTCTCACACAGGCGTTTTGAACGCTGCGGTAATCGCGATATAATTGTCCCATTGATTTCAATTGGGCCTCGCAGACACTCGTTTAATCACAGCGCTTTCTGCTCTATTGTTCAGGGTTTAGCGCACTTCCATCACCCATCACAATGATGGGGTGCGCTTAAACACTGTCGGCAGCAGGAATCTGCAGCCGAAAAATAAAGTAAAATTGCAGCGTTTTACCCCGTCCATGTGTGAGTGGCCTAAGGCTATATGGGAGCTTGAGCGTGTACAAAGATGGACAAGTAAATTAATGGAATGCGTGGACTACAATACCGAGAGAGTTTATCAAAATTGGGGTTATCTACTTTACTAAAAAGACGGCTTAGGGCGACCTAATAACTATGTATAAGTATATGACGGGACAATACAGAGATCTCTCCCATGATCTGTTTATACCCGGGACTGTAACTGTAACAAGGCGGCGTCCTCTAGAGGAAAGAAGGTTTCTACACCGACATAGAAGGGGGTTCTTTACTGTAAGAGCAGTGAGACTATGGAACTGTCTGCCTGAAGACGTGATGATGGCAAACTCGATGAAAGAGTTCAAGAGGGGCCTGGTCGCCTTTCTTGAGCGTTATAATATGTGATATAATCACTAATTACTTCAGAAGGATTGTTGACCCAGGGATTATTCAGATTGACAGATTGGAGTTGGGAAGGAATTTTTTCCCTTAAATAGGGAAAATTGGCTTCTACCTCATTGGGTTTTTTTTGCCTTCCTCTGGATCAAAATTGAGGGAAAGTAATAGGCTGAACCGGATGGACATACCGTATATACCGGCGTATAAGACGACTTTTGAACCCCGAAAAATCTGCTCTGCAGTCGGGGGTCGTCTTATGCGCCGGTAATACAAAAAAAAAAAAAGTGTAAAAAAAAAAAATTCATTACTCACCTGCCCCGGCGTTCTGTCGCGCTCCGGCAGGATGTCGCTCGCTCCGGCAGGCTGTCGCTCGCTCCTCGTCCCCGGCGCAGCATAGCTTTCTGAATGCGGGGCTTGAAATCCCCGCTTCCAGAAAGCTAATACACACGCCGGCAGCCATGACAGCATTGAATGGCTGTGATTGGCTGAAGGCGCACGTGTTAGCAATCACACCCATTCAATGATGTCATTGAATAGTGTGATTGGCTGAAGCCACGTGTGCTTTAGCCAATCACAGCCATTCAATGATGTCATGGCTGCCGGCGTGTGTATTAGCTTTCTGGAAGCGGGGATTTCAAGCCTCGCATTCAGAAAGCTATGCTGCGCCGGGGACGAGGAGCGAGCGACAGCCTGCCGGAGCGAGCGACATCCTGCCGGAGCGCGACAGAACGCCGGGGCAGGTGAGTAATGATTTTTTTTTTTTTTTCTCCACTGTATACCGGCGTATAAGGTGACAGTTGGGGGGTCGTCTTATACGCCCCGTCGCCTTATACGCCGGTATATACGGTATGTATTTTTTTTGGCTTTACATACTATGTTACTAGTTACAAATTTGCTTAGTTTTTATTTTGAATAAACCGCAAACACGTTTGATATGATTCCTATATACCTGTGGAATA